>NC_133620.1:475434161-475476661 GCF_048593235.1 Sminthopsis crassicaudata | reverse complement strand
TCCTGACTCAGGTCCAGTTTGCTGAGCTCCCCAATTACAAAAGCAGGAGAGGGACCCTCCCCAGATCATTCCCCGTGGCATCTATCACCCTGCCTGGCTTTGACTCATGGGACGAGCTGCCCTTCCCAGGATAAATTGGCACATTCAGCCTTGGAATTGCCCTCAGTTTCCCCCTTCTGTTTAGAGGGCTAGAGGATGGGGGCCAAGCACCTTCCAACACCTTCCGTTGTGGAGGCCAGAAGAAACTTTCTCAGCTCATTCTAGTAGGCACCTGCTGGCCTGCAAACTCTCAGATCCACTGAACAAGATGCCCCTGTGCTGGGCAGCCTCTGTCCCCATCTTCCCAGAGTCCTTTTCAGTGTTTTCTCCCGTTAGACTGTAAGCTCACTGAGGACCTTTTGATTTAGGGTATCCCCAGCAATTAGCACAACACTTGGCATATAAAAGGTGCCTAATAAATGCTTATTGAGTGGATGGTATAACATGGGGAAAATCTCTTCCTCCTGGGCCTTGGTTACTGCCTCTTTGAAATGACAGTATGGCATTAGGTGATATCTGAGATTTCTTCCAGCCCTGGATCACTGATCCCCTGGGATAGAGTTTTTCTTGGATAGGAAATTTCTAGACACGTCCATATTGGGGTGTGGGGGGGAAACGGAGACCTCGGCCTATACCTGGAGGCCTGCTCAGTTTGGGTTTTAGTGAGGACAGGGATGAGCTAGAGCGTATCCCAAGTTGGGGAGGAGGAGGGGGAGGACTTGGGATTCAGGTCATCCCAAGGTCAGTTCATGAAAGCTGAACCTGCCAAAGAGAGGGCTCCAGGGGAAACTGAGCGCTGCCTTCAAACTGTTGGAAGAACTGTCCCATGGAAAAGGGACTAGATATATTTGAGTCAGCCCTGGAGGGGCCCAGCCGAGGAGACATACAGGCCGGCTATTATGGACTGAGTTGGGGAGAAGGAAACTTTTCCTAAAGATGAGGGCTGCCCAAGCAGAATGGGATGCTGGGAGTGCAGTAGCTTTTCTCTCACTGGAGACCTTTTCAAGAAGGCTGAGTGGAGCCTTGGACATAATTGAGAGCTGGTCCTCTCCAAGGCATAAGTTGGAGAGGTCATCTCTGAGAGGGTCGGGGCTGGGAGCCTTCCAGACCTGCACAAATCTGAGAGGGCTCAGGGGCCCAGCGGATCCGATGACTGCCATGATGCCCTCAAGCAACATTCCCCCTGTCATTTCCCTAAGCAAGCTACAGCATGACTTTGTTGACCTTGGAATGCCCTTGATTGCCTCTTTACTTCAGAGATTCATGGCTCCAGAGAGACACAGAGATCAGAGTAGAGATTTAAGGGGGAAGCACAGAACTGGCTCTGCAAGAGAGAGGAGGAGTAAGATAGTCAGGTCACATCCCTGTTTATAGAGCTTGGGGGGAGTTCATCAAATCCATTTGGGAGGCTCTTGCTGGGGTTGTGTAAACAGCATGATGGATGGGCTCATGGGCTCATGGTCCCAGGTCGGGGCCCCAGGGGGCCCTGACAGGCTGCACCTTTGGAACGAAAGTAGTTAACAAGACAATCTTGCTGCAGGATTCACCACTGAGGAAGTAAAATGGAAAAAGAATTAGATTGGATAAGAAGGGAATCTTCCTTTAAATCCTCAAGTCTCTGACCTGGTTGGGGATGGGAAAGCAGGTGTGGTTAGAAAAGAATCCCCTTGTGTGCTTTACATGTCCAAGACCTGCTTCAGCCCCCCTCCCCCAAACCCATGGGAAGCTGGGAACTGCAGTGGAGAGAGTCTGCCTTGGAATCAGGAGATTTGTAACTCAAATTTATGAGATATATGGCTTGCATACATCACTTAATCACATTGTGCCTCAGTTTCCTCACATGGAAAGGGAGCTTGATGAGAGCACCAGCCTCACATTGTTGTGAAGATCAAACAAGATAACACGACAACAGCTTTGTAAATGTTAGAACACTACAAATGCTTGTCAGGATTGTATTTTGTGCCTGCATCACCCCGTGACGTCATTGGTCCCTTTCTAAAATGAAGGATGACTTGCATCTCTTCCCAGGTCAGTTTCAGCTACAGGCTCAGTGCTGACATGGACTATTTCCATAGCTTCCTCCCTGGTCTCTTTGCATCAGTCTCTCCTCTTCCCAACCCATTTTCTTCACTCATTGCAGAATCACCTTCCCATGTGCCAGGGTCTGATAAGGTTGTTCTCCTGCTCAAAATCTTTCAATTACTTCCTTCACTCTCCAGGATAGCATACAAAGTCCTCCAGATGGCATTTAAGGACCTCGGTGTGATTTTAAATGAGATATCTGTAAAGCCCATTGCACAGTATCTAACATATAGTAGGCAGTTAATAAATGCCTTCTTTCCTTCTCTTTTTTTGGAGATTTATTTCTTATTTTGCCTTTTTTTTAATTCACAAAAAAAGTTTTCTCTTCTTCTACTTCATTTCTACCACCACCATGAGGGGTAGAGGAAGAAAACAAATAGGAATAGTCAGTCAAAACAAGTTTTCACACTGTCAGTGTCCAGAAACATCTCTTTCATTTCATAACTGAAGTCTCTCTCTCTCTCTCTCTCTCTCTCTCTCTCTCTCTCTCTCTCTCTCTCTCTCTCTCTCTCTCTCTCTCTCTCTCTCTCTCTCTCTCTCCTCAATGATGAAGTGAGTAGCATGTTCAATCATTGATCCTCCATCAAGATTGGTTATTCACTGATTAGCATTTTTAATTTTTTAATTGAATTCTTTACTCAGAGTTTTGTCTTTTAAAGTGTCCCCCCTCCCCTTTAATAATAATGGTGCTATTATACAAATTGTCCTCCTGGTCATATGGACTACCATTTAGCCATTCCACCATTTTATCCAAACCACTCTTAAAAAATGGAAAGTAACACAGGGAGCATCATTTCTACTTCAGACATCATATCCTGGTGCTTTCCACAAAAGAGCTTTCAAATTGACAAGCCATTAATAATAATCAAATCATTCACTTCCTCTCTGCATCAGTTCACACAAGTTTCCCCAGATTTCTCCAGAATGACCCTTTTCACAATTTCTTTTTTTTTTTTTCAATTGTTTCTGTCACGTCCAACTGTCTATGATCCTGTTTGGGGCTTTCTGAAGATACTGAAGATGCTTGTCATTTTCTTTTCCAAGTGATTTTACAGATAAAAGAACTTAAACAGAGTAAAGTGACTTTCCCAGAGTCACACAGTTAGTCCCTGGGGATAGTTTTGAGCTCAGGAAGAGGAATCTTTCTCATTCTATGTCTAGCACTCTATCCACTATACAACTTAACTTCTTTTCATAATTTCTTATGGTATGATAATATTCCATTACATTTATATAGAATAATTTGTTCAGTCAATCTCTGACCCCCTTTAATGTCCAGTTTTGGGCTACTATGAAAAGATCTGTTATAAGTATTTTTGTACATACAAGTCATTTTTCCCCTTTCTTTGATCTCTAATGGAAGTATTGCTGCAGTAAAAGTTATTGATTGTTTAGTGACTTTTGAACTTTATTCCAAATTGCTTTCCAGAATTTCATCAACAGTTGTATTAGTTTCACCAACAATTCAGCTTCATCAATAATGTATTAGTATACTTGTTTCCCATAGCCTCACCAATATTTATCATTTTTCTACCTTGTCATTTTTGTAAATATGGTTAGCATAATAGAGAATTTAAAGTTGATTTTATTTCAATTTCTCTAATTATTAGTGATTTAGAGAATTTTTTCATATGGCTATTGGTAATTTGGATTTCTTCCTTTTAAACTGCCTATTTATATCATCTGATCACATATCAATTGGAGAATGGTTTTTATTCTTTTTTTTACTTTTTTATTAATTTTTATGATTATAACATTTTTTGACAATACATATGCATAGGTAATTTTTTTTTACAACATTATCCCTTGTACTCCCTTCTGTTCCGAATTTTCCCCCTCCTTTCTTCCACCCCCTCCCCTAGATGGCAGGCATTCCCATACATATTAAATATCTTACAGTATATCTTAGGTACAATATATATGTGCAGAACCGAATTTTGTTGTTGTTGTTGCAAAGGAAGAATTGTATTCGGAAGGTAAAAATAACCTGGGAAGAAAAACAAAAAAAAAAAATGCTCACAGTTTATACTCATTTCCCAGTGTTCCTTTTTTGGATGTAGCTGATTCTGTCCATCATTGATCAATTGGAATTGGATTAGCTCTTCTCTATGTTGAAGAGATCCACTTCCATCAGAATACATCCTCATACAGTATCATTGTTGAAGTGTATAATGATCTCCTAGTTCTGCTCGTTTCACTCAGCATTAGTTGATGTAAGTCTCTCCAAGCCTCTCTGTATTCCTCCTGCTGGTCATGTCTTATAGAACAGTAATATTCCATAACATTCATATACCATAATTTACCCAACCATTGGGGACATCCATTCATTTTCCAGTTTCTAGCCACTACGAAAAGGGCTGCCACAAACATTTTGGCACATAAAGGTCCCTTTCCCTTCTTTAGTATTTCCTTGGGATATAAGCCCAGTAGTAGCACTGCTGGGTCAAAGGGTATGCACATTTTGATAACTTTTTGGACATAATTCCAGATTGCTCTCCAGAATGGTTGGATTCTTTCACAACTCCACCAACAATGCATCAGTGTCCCAGTTTTCCCACAGCCCCTCCAACATTGATCGTTATTTGTTCCTGTCATCTTAGCCAATCTGACAAGTGTGTAATGATATCTCAGAGTTGTCCTAATTTGCATTTCTCTGATCAATAGTGATTTGGAACACTCTTTCATATGAGTGGAAATAGTTTTAATTTCATCATCTGAAACTTGTCTGTTCATATCCTTTGACCATTTATCAATTGGAGAATGGCTTGATTTCTTATAAATTAAAGTCAATTCTCTGCATATTTTGGAGATGAGGCCTTTATCAGAACCTTTAACTATAAAAATAGTTTCCCAATTTGTTAATTCCCTTCTAATCTTGTTTGCATTAGTTTTGGTTGTGCAAAAACTTTTTAATTTGGTGTAATCAAAATTTTTCTATTTTGTGATCAATAATGGTCTCTAGTTCTCCTTTGGACACAAATTCCTTCCTCCTCCACAAGTCTGAGAGGTAAACTATCCTATGTTCTTCTAATTTATTTATGATTTCGTTCTTTATGCCTAAATCTTGGACCCATTTTGATCTTATCTTAGTATGTGGTGTTAAATGTGCGTCCATGCCTAGTTTCAAAGGTCAAACTTGATGCAAAATTTTCCCAGTTAATTGTTTCTCTTCTAATTTTAGCTGCATTGGTTTTATTTGTGCAAAACCTTTATAATTGTGTTGAATTGAGAGGGTGGAGCTAAAATGGCAGAGAAAAGCCAGGAAATTGCCTGAATTTTCCCCAGTTTCCCTCAAAAACAACTTTAAATCAAGTCTTTGAACAGATTCTAGAATGGTAGAGCTACAAAGAGTCAGAGTGAAATAATTTTCCAGCTTAAGATACTTTAGAAGGACACTTCAGGAAAAGTCACTCTTACTTGGATGAAAGGGTAGTGCAACCCAGTATAGACATTGTCCAGATAAGCCATAAGGAGAATTAGGTACCACACAGACTATCAAATAAAACTTTATGGTACTAGCTTAATAGCACAATAGTACAGCAGATCAGAAGTGAAGCCTCTAGCCCCAGTGCAGTGAGCAAATCAACAAATACTTGAGAACATAATGCTCAAAGACAGTGGCCCTGCACAAGAAGCTTGGGAAAGCATCCCTATATCTCAGGAGCAAAGTTTAACTTTAAAGAAAAAGAACCTTGATAATAGAAAACTAATAACTTTCTATGTGACAGGGAAAATCAAAACAATTCAGAAGAGAACAAAATGCCTACATGCAAAACCTCAAAGGAGAATATAAATTGGTCTCAAGCCCACAAAAAATTTGATTTGAAGAGCTGAAAAAGGATCTCAAAAGTCAAATAAGAGAGATAGAAGAAAAATTGGGGAAAGAAATGAGAGGTATACAAGAAAGAGTCAACAGCTTGGAAAAGGTGATAAGACAATGAGAAGCAGTAAAACTAATAAAAAGAAAGAAGAAAATGTAAAATACCTCAATGGAAAAATAACTGACCTGTGATTTAAATCCAGGAGAGAAATTTAAGAATTATTCCACTACCTGAAATTGGTGAATAAAAAAAGAGCCTGGACAGCATCTTTTAAGAAATCAGCAAGGAAAACTGCTCTTATATTCTAGAACAAGAGGGTAAAATAGTCTTTGAAAGAATCCACTGATCTCCTTCCTAGAATGAAAACTTCAAGAAATATTGTAGCTAAATTCCAGAATTTTCAGGCCAAGGAGAAAATAATTCAAGTAGTCAGAAAAAAAATAATTCAATTATTGGTCAGGATTGCCCAGGACTTAGTAGCCTCTCTATTAAAGGATCAAAGGACCTAGAATCTAATATTCTTCAAGACAAAAGAGCTTGGATTGTAACCAAAAATTGTAACCAACTACCCAGCAAGACTGAGCATAATATACAAGGGAAATGATTGACATTTAGTGAAACTGGGGACTTTCAATAATTTATGATAAAAAGAACAGAAATAAACAAAATTTGATCTTCAAATACAAGACTAAAGTAGCATGAAAGATAAACAGGAAAGAAAAAAGTTATTTAAAGATTAAGCTATTTACATTCCTATATGGAAAAACAACAACTTATAATTCTTGAAAATTATATTTTTGCCAGGACAGTTAGAAAGGGTATACATAGACAGAAGATGTGGGTATAAGTCAATTTTGATATGGTAAAATAGAAAACAAAGTAAGGGGTGGAAAAAGGATTGTATGGGGAGAAGAGGAAAGGAAAGATGAAATGGAAAAAGAGAAAATGAGAGGGAAAAAGAAGGGAAGGAATGAATAGAAAGGAGAGCAGAAGTACCAGGAAAAAGGAGGAAAACAATGGAGGGAGGATTATAAAAAAGAGGGCAGATTGAAAGAGGCGGTGGTCAGAATTAAAACACTGGAGAAGAGGACAAGATGAAAAGAGAGAAAGAAGTATGAAAAAAGGAAGAAAATAATATGGAAAAATACACAGCTGGTAATCATAACTGAATGTTAATGGGATAAACTCTCTCATAAAATAGAAATGAAGAACAAAATGAATTAAAAACCACAATATCACAATATGTTGTTTACAAGAAACACATTTGAAGCAAAGGAATACACCCAGAATAAAGGTAAAAGGATAAAACAGAATATATTATGCTTTAGTTGAAATTTTTTTTTAAAAAAAGCAGGAATCAGACAAAGCAAAAGCAAAAATAGACCTAATTAAAAGAAATAAGGAAGGAAGCTACATCTTATTAAAAGATACCATAGACAATGAAGTACTATCAATATTAAACATATATGTACAAATGATATAGTATCCAAATTCTTAGAAAATAAGTTAAGTGAATTACAGGAAGAAATAGACAGCAAACTTATACTAGTTGGCGATCTCAACCTCTTTCTCTTAGATTTAGATAACTCTAACCACAAAATAAACAAGAAAGCAGTTAAGGAGGTGAAAGGAATTTTTAAAAAGTTAGCTATGATAGACTTCTGGAGAAAATTTAATAGGGATAGAAAGGAACATACCGTTTTTCAGTGGTACATGGCACATATAGAAAAAAATAATCATGTATTAAGACATAAAACCCTCAATCAAATGCAGAAAGGCAGAAATTTTAAGTGCATCCTTTTCAGATCATGATGCAATAAAAATTACATGCAATAAAGAGCCATGAAAAGATAGACTAAAAACTAATTGAAAAGCAACACTCTAATCCTAAAGAATGAGTAAGTCAAACAACACATCATAGAAACAACCAATAATTTCATTTAAAAGAATGAAAATGATGAGATATGAAAACTTATGGGATGCAGCCAAACCATGCCTCAGGGAAAATTTTGTATATCTAAATGCTTATATGAATAAAATGGAGAAAAGAGGAGACCAATGAATTGGACATGCAACTAAAAAAAGTTAGGAAAAAAAAACAAATTAAGAAATCTTCAATTAAAAACCACATTAGAAACTCTGAAAATCAAAGGAAAGATTAATAAAATTGAAAATAATTGAATGAATAAATGAAATCAAGAGATGGTTTTATATTTTTTAAATCCAATAAAATAGGTAAATCTTTGGTTAATTGGATTAAAAAACAAGTTACTAGTATTAAAAGTGAAAAGGGTGAATGAATCACCAATGAAGAGGAAATTAAAGCAATAATTAGGAGCTATTTTGCTCAATTATATGCCAATAAATCTGACAATATGAGTGAAATGAATATTAAAAAATAAATTGCTCAGATCAACAAAAGAGGAAGTAAAATCCATTTTAGAAAAAAAAGAAACTGAATAAGCCATCAATGAACTCCCTAAGAAATAATCTCTAAGGCCAGTTGGATTCATAAGTGGATTCTACCAAACATTTAAAAACGATTAATTCCAATACTATGTAAATTATTTGAAAAAAATATATGGAGTCCTACCAAAAATTTTTATGACAGAAATATGATGTTGATACCTAAACCAGGAAGAGCCAAAACAGAGAAAGAAAATTACCGACCAACTTCCCTAATGAATATTGATACAAAATTTTAAAATAAAATGTTGGCTGCTGCCATTTATCACCAGGATAATGCCATAATACTAGGTGGGATCAACACCAGAAATACAGGACTGGCTAAATATTAGGAAAATTATCAGCATAGTGGACTATATCAATAACAAAATCAACAGAAATCATATGATTATCTCAATAGTTGTTTTATATATATAAAATCAGTATAAGCTAGAAGCCTTCCCCCAGTAAGATCAGGGATGAAGCAAAAATGCTCATTATCACCATTATTTGTCAATAGAGTACTAGAAATGTTAGCTTTAACAATAAGGGAAGAAAAAGAAATTGAAGGAATTAGAAATAAAGCTATCATATTTTGCAGATAATACAATAATATAGAGAATCTTAGAAAATCAACTATAAATTACTTGTAACAATCACAAATTTAGCAAAGTTGCAGGATATAAAATAAGACCACATAAATCATCAGCATTTTATAGATTACTAAGAATGCCTAGTAGCAAGAGATAGAAGTTCCATTTAAAATAACTGTAATTAATATAAAACATTTGGGAGTCTACTTGCCAAGACAAATCTAGTATCTATCTAAACAATTACAAAACACTTTTCACACAAAAAAAGTCAGATCTAAATAATTGGGAAAATACCAATTGCTCATGGGTAGGCTGAGATAATATAATATAATATAATATAATATAATATAATATAATATAATATAATATAATATAACATAACATAACATAACATAACATAACATAACATAACATAACATAACATAACATAACATAACATAACATAACATAATATAATGTAATATAATAAATATAATGTAATATAATATAAATTAATTCTTTCCATTTCTGGCCTGAGAGTATTTTTTCTTCAGCAAAATAATCTTTCCAAGGGCAGACTTTTTTTTTCCTTTTGTTTTTTGTATGCCCAAAAGCCCGATGGTGTTTGTGCCTAATTCATTTTTGTTGAATGATTTCCCCTCATACAGGAATGTCACTAACACTAACACTACTGTCATGCTTATCATTTTATGGTCAATATTTTAAAAGTATTAAAAAGAAAACTCTTGTTTTGGATCAATGCTCTCATTAAGCATTGGGGAAGAGGACAGAAGAAAGATTTTACTGCTATTTAACAATAAAAGACATTTTTTTTCTATAGCCACAAGGTGGGCAGAATACTTCTCACCAAAACAGAGATCTAGGTTGTGTGATTAATACTGCACCCATTTTGAAGATGAACGTACCAAATCTGACATAGGCAAAGTCATAGGGCTCCTTGGTGGTAGAATAGGCCTTGGAACCAACTAGTTTCCCTGAGTCTTGTTCTTTATCCACCTCATCAAAGTATTGCTAGAGAGTGAAAGTCTTTGCAGAGGAAGCAGCTCAGGCCCAGAGAAGTCATGCTTTGTGCCCAATGTCACACAGCTAGTTTGTGATTAGCATTCAATTCTTCATGCTTTTTTCCTCTCCTCATCTCTCTGCTTTTTAATTTATGCTGAGGTTTAACCTTCTCCATAATGAACTCCTTAAATTGGCTAGTTTTGAATGCTTTGGCTGACTTCCCCCCCAGAATTCAAGAAAACACAGATGCTTTTGCAATGAGCGCCCGTATCCTTGACCAAAGGACGGCACAGTCTGCTTAGCTTTAGAACCGCTGCTGACAGAGATGTGGGGAGTCTCTGGAGATTTCAGGGCTGGTGTCGATGAAGAGAAAAATGGGGAGAGATTTGAGTGGAAGCCGTGGAGGATTCAGCAGCTCATAAGTGGTGTCTCCATCAATTGCTTGCCGTGAGTCTCCTCCTAAACAGATGCTTAGCATAAAAATAGGAATGATAGGATGCAGGGGAAATAATCTGGGGACTTGGGACATCCATTGGAGGCTGGAATGTGTGCACATCTGCAACACTAGGCAGGGAAACGGGGCCCTCAGAGGGATTGGTTCATTCTGGGTCTGAGCCCTGCTCTTCCTAGCTTCTTCCTTGGTTTACAACCAAAAAAGTGCTCCTCTCTTCCTATCATGAGTTTAGCCCCATAAGGGGACCGCGGAGGAGGTAAGCCCAAATTAAGCCCAAATCCCTCATTTTGTAGATGACACAAAGCAGGGTTAGGGGACCTGCCCAGGGCTTTCAATCCAGGTCTTCCTGATTCCAAATGCACTTCCTTATCCCCAATACTCTAATGCCTCACAAAAGAGTAGCAATTGTTCCTTTTTCTAAAGTCATAAAGGGGGGTCCTTAGGCTTTTGTGCCCCTCATGGCAGAGAGTGAAATATTCCTCTGCAATTTTCTCTTTAAGTCACAAGATGCTTCCATTTCTGGCCAACTTCCATTCCCCCTCAGCTATTTGGACTTCAACACTAAGCCCTTCTCTCCCCAGCCCTCTTTAGCTTCCTTTTTTTTTTTTTTTTTTTTTTTTTTTTTTTTTTTTTTTTGGCTAAGACAATTGGGGTTAAGTGACTTGCCCAGGGTCACACAACCAAGAAGTATTAAGTGTCTGAGGCCACATTTGAACTCAAGTCCTCCTGACTACAGGGCTGGTGCTCAATCCACTGTGCAACCTAGCTTCCTCTTTAGCTCCCTTTTAAGTATTGCCTTCTCTCTTGAGAATGAAAGCTCCTTGAAGACAGGAGGTGTTTTTCCTTTTTCTTGTATTTGTAATTTCAGGACTTCTCACAGTGCCTGACACACCATAAATGCTTATTGTCAGCGAGCCTCCCCTTGTGACTGAAAGAAAAGATTGAAAAAGAAAAAAAACAGATTGTGGAAACTAGCTCCAACACGTGACCACCCATGACGGGATATGTGGCATTCTTTGCCTCCCACTTGCCCAATGACAGGCAGCACGTACATTGATCAAGGCTTTTTTGGAGGTGAATTTAGACCCGGTCATAACCCCCCCTTGTCTATTTCCCTTGCCATCGATATTGATTGGCTGGTCCTGTGCTTCGTGGAGCAGCGGTTGCCATAAGTCTTCCCGTGCTTCTCCAAAACCCTCCATGACATTCACACACCAAGCCACGTCTGACCATTTTCAGGGAAGCGGTCATCTGCTTTGTTTCCAGTTCTTGGCTACCACAAACAGATGCTGCTCTAAATGTTCCCTTGTATACTGATTCTTTTGTTTAGTCTTTGATCTCCTTAAAGTCTATCTTGGGCCGAGCCAAATGCTTCAGGCTTGATGTTAGAATGCAACGAGATATTTGTAAACCATAAAATACGATGAAACATGATTTAACTAATAAAAGGATGACAGATTAGAATTTCTATAGATAAAAAGGAAATATTCAAATTAAAGCTATTCTCCTTCACCTCCTCATTTGCCATCGTGAATTGTGTTACTGGACATAAAATTGTGTTACCGGACACAAAATTGTGTTACTAAACACAATAGATTAGAAGGATCTTGTCCCTTGTCTTATGGATGGAAGGAAGAAAGGAAAAAAAAGGAAGAAAGGGAACAACCACTTATTAAGTACCTACTATATAAAATATGCCAGGCCCTTTACAAATAGCATCTCATTTAATTCTCACAACACCCCTGTGAAGTAGGTGCTGTGATGATCCCCATTTTATAGTTGAATAAACTGAGGCAGAGGTAAAATGACGTGCCCCCCAAAAAATCAAGCCTCAAGCATTTCCTAGTCACATTACTAGGGTTAAAGTTAGAGTGGAGAGACACATTTAGGCTGAATTTTTTTGGTTTTTTTGCCTAGGCCATTGGAGTTAAGTGACTTGCCCAGGAAACATATAGATAAATACCTGAGGCTGGATCCCTGACTATAGGGCCTGTGCTCTCTCCATTGTGCCTCTTGCTGGCCCTCTGAGGCTGGATTTGAACTCAGGCTTCAAGCCTAATGTAATAATAAACATTAACATTTATATAATACTTTAATATGTTCTCATTTAGTCAGTAGTTTCCTATGTATCTTGGACATGAGAGATTGGATGTTAAAAATTTTTGCCGCCAAGAATCTCCCTTTGGATTGTGCCATATTTGTTCCTCATCACATCATGAGTTTCCTCGGAGAGAGCTAGAACTCTGAGCTGGACCTCCAGTCTAAACATCCTACTTGTCAGGACCTGGAGGAAGGCAGCTGAAAGCACTAATTGGGTCCAGCTGGGTGAGTGGTACTGACAGCCTCCATGAGGCCAGAAGCAAGAATCTCCACGTTTACTAGTTGTCGTCATGACTGGCTGTCTGGCTGGGGTCAGAGGGACACAGGAACTCCAGGGATTGAGTCTGAGGGGCAGAAATAAGTAGAGCCAAACTGGTGATTTGGGGCCAATTCCCCCATATTGGAATATGAAGAGGAGACGGCTCAATTGAGGAAGACTGATGAAAGGCAAAGCTGAATTGGAGGCTGTCTGGGCCAGAATCAGAAGGAAGAACAGTGGGAGCTGTGAAGATAGGACATGGAGGAGAACAGCTGTTGAGTGACAAGGTCAAAGTGTCTTAAGGCTAATCTGATGCCCCTGTGAAGGACTGGCAGACTTCTCTCTTGGTGGGATCCATCTATTTATTTATTTGTTTGATTTTATTCTATAATAATTCCTCCCTTACAGCAACCTCAAATGGCCTCCCGTTGCCTACAGACAGATGTTCAAAATCCATCTTAAAGCTCCAGATGAACTTTCCAGACTTACCTCCAATGGCTCTCCTTCGCAAGCCCTATGCTCCAGACAAATGGGATTCCCTCACCATTTTTTTTAGCACATCTTGAATTTTCCCACCTCTGTGCCTTTGCTCACAATGTTCCTTTTCTAATTCCCTTTCTTACTCTCCCATTTTTGTCTATACAAATTTTACCTACTGTTCACAGGCTCCATCAAATTCCAACTTTTTATTGGAATTTTCTTGATTTCCCCAAAAGAAAGGAATCTCCTTCACATCTTTGCTTTCTTCACTTATCCAAAATCCGTATCATATTATAAATAATATAGAATGTAGAAGTAGCTAAAGAAGAGGCAGTCTGGTGTAGGAGGTAGAGAGCAGGCTTCAACCAGGACCATTCAAAATTCAAGTCATGCTCTCTGGCCATAGGATCCTAAGTGACATTTCATCTCTCAGAACTCCAAGTAGTTCTCAGAGAGAACTTGTTTTTTTTTTCCCCCTTCACTTAATAATATTTTATTTTTTCCAATTACATGAAAAGATAATTTTAACATTCACTGTTGTTAGATTTTGGATTACAATTTTTTCCTCCTTCCCTTTATGTCTTCCCCTTTCCCCAACATAGCAAGCAATTTGATATAGATGATACGTATATAATAATTTTTAACATCTTTCCATGTTCGTCATGTTGTGAAAGAAAAATCAGAACAAAAAGAAAAGGCGAAAAAATGAAAATAGTATGTTTTGATCCACATTCGGTCTCTATAGGTCTCTCTCTGGATGCAGATGGCATTTTCCATTCCAAATCTACTGGAATTGTCTTGAATCTGTGTTGCTGAGAAGAGCTGAGTTTGTCATGCATGATCATTACATAGTCTTGCTGTTACTGTATACAATGCTCTCCTGGTTCTGTTTATTTCACTCAGCATCAGTTCATGCAAGCTTTTCTAGGCTTTTCTGAAATCAGCTTGTTCTTCATTTCTTATAGAGCAATAATGTTTGAAGAGAACTTATGGAAGAGCTCTTGTTTATTAACAAATGGATTTCCTTGAGAGGAGATCTGATCTCTCTTTCCTTCACAATAAAATCCTGGTGAATCATGCTTTAAGTGGTCTAAGGTTCCTAAGAGTTTTAAATCTATGCCTTTTTCTCTTCTACTAGACTGAAAAATCTTTTAGGGTAGGGGCTGCCTTATTTATTTTTAATCCCCCAAATAACATATGCTAGGTATTCAATAAATCTATTGAATAGAATTAAATGTGTGAAGAATTATTCTAATTCTTCAAGGGATATTTTCTGAAGACAAACAAGATCCTTAAAAATAAAGATGAAGTGTTAGGATTACTAAGTGAGAACTGAGGTTGTCTGGACAGTTACAAGGTGAGAACTCAGGTTGACTTGATAAGAGGGGGCAAGCTCATTGGCTGAGGTGGTTCTTCCCAGAAGCCCTTGCATTATCCCACGCCCATTCTCTGGGAGAATAAAAAGAGACAGCACTGGGCGCAGAGAGCAGATCGGCCTGGAGAAGGATAAGAGCTGGAGGAGATTCAGAGCCAGGATTCAAGAGAAAGACTCTCTACATTACATCAGGCCTGACGGGGCTCTCTGCAGGAAGGGAAGTCACTTCTAAGGACAAGAGTTAACAGCAACTGCCTGGAGACAACGGTTCACTACAGGAAGAAGAATCTGTCTTAAAGATTTGAGTAGACACAGCAGATCTCTTCCCAGAGAGCGATCCGGCAGCTTCTAGAGACGACAGCTCGTCTCTAGAATCAGGACCGTGTCTGTCCCTGTTCGGGCGCCAAAATGTGAAGGTCTGGTCTAGCTCTTCTTGTCAGGATAAGCAAATGTCCTTGCCCCACGTTGGGCGCCAATTGTAACGAGCTGTCGTCTCCAGAAGCTGCTGGATCACTCTCTGGGAAGAGATCTGCTGTGTCTACTCAAATCTCTCCGACAGATTCTTCTTCCTGTAACGAACCGTTGTCTCCAGGCAGTTGCTGTTAACTCTTGTCTAAAGAAGTGACTTCCCTTCCTGCAGAGAGCCCCGTCAGGCCTGATGTAATGCAGAGAGTCTTCTTCTGAATCCTGGCTCTGAATCTCCTCCAGCTCTTATCCTTCTCCAGGCCGATCTGCTCTGCGCCCAGTGCTGTCCTCTCTTTTATTCTCCCAGAGAATGGGCGTGGGATAATGCAAGGGCTTCTGGGAAGAACCACCTCAGCCAATGAGCTTGCCCCCTCTTATCAAGTCAACCTGAGTTCTCACCTTGTAACTATCCAGACAACCTCAGTTCTCACTTAGTAATCCTAACATCTCTTTTATTCTCCCAGAGAATGGGCGTGGGATAATGCAAGGGCTTCTGGGAAGAACCACCTCAGCCAATGAGCTTGCCCCCTCTTATCAAGTCAACCTGAGTTCTCACCTTGTAACTATCCAGACAACCTCAGTTCTCACTTAGTAATCCTAACATCTCCCCCTTTCTTTTGATTTAGAACATAGGACAGTCATGACCTTGAAACATAAATCCATCAATATGGGAAGTATTACAGATAATTACATAAATGACCTTGAAACATAAATCCATCAATATGGGAAGTATTACAGATAATTACATAAATTACATAAGCACATAGTAACATAGTAACATAACACATGCTAGAAGTATATAACATAATCATAAATTGAAAATTTATAAATGTCCATAAGTCCATTGTCCATTAGTCTCATCTTGTGTGAGGAAGTCCAATGATTCCTGCTGGTTTTTAAAGTTCTTTAACAGTCTTCTTATTATCCATGCTCTTTCAGTGTCAGATGTTTCTTAGATCTTCTCCTTTATTTAGAGGTCTTTCTCTTTTTCTGTCTCTCTCTGATGGACAAGGCGAATATGACTTGTTGGCACCCATCTGATTCCTTCTCCAGCTGAAGAAATACAAGCAAACCCTCTCTCCCAGGCAGTTAACCTATCTAATTACCTTCTATTTACGACTTTCTAAATCTCTTCTCATCATCTGGCAATTACATTGGAATTGTTTGCACTGGACACAGCCATGTTGGTTTAAAAGGCCTGTATTCTCCCCAAGTGTAATCCATTTTTGCAATCTGATTGCCTTTTGACTCACTTATCAGGTAATCCCGTTCTGCCATGTGATTGCTTTTCTGCTGGTTGATCAAATCAGAGTCCTGACCTTCTAAAGACTCTTTGGGTATAACATCAGCTGCCATCATGCCCCAAGTCTTTTTTGCCTGGGGTCCATTTCCCTGAATTAGTTTACACTCTGATGCCCAATGGAGTCCTCTGTTGCATTTTGGACATGGGGTTTTAGGTCTTCTTTCACCCTGTCTTCTCACTGTATCTCTCCCTGACTTCCTCACTGTATCTCCATACCTACACTGAGCTCTTAGATGTCCAATTTTTCCACATTGAAAACATCGCCGAGTTTCTCTAGAAGGCCTTTGCCAGGAGGGACCCTGTCTTTCCACATTCATCATTGTCCGGGTGTAAAAAGCATTTGTTCCCACTGTAGCACAGCGTCTTATGATCTCCTCTAAAGGAGCATCTTTGTCTAATCCCCATATAATTCTTTTGCAAATCTCATTGGCATTTTCCTTAGCCAGATGTCTGGTCATTATTTCTGTAGCTGCATTTTCTCCAATAGTTCTTTTGACAGCAGTTTGCAAACGTCCCACAAAATCTGCAAAAGGTTCATTGGGACCTTGCTGTATTTTAGTGAAAGCCTCTCCACGATCTTTCTGTCCAGGAAGGACACCCCAAGCTTTTATTGCAGCCTTAGCAATTTGTTCATATATTGTCATGGTATAATTAATCTGTTCCGAATTCTCTCCATACTGACCTTCACCAGCTAAGTGCTCAAAAGTGAATTGTGTGTTAACTCCTATTTCCAAATTGCATCTGACTTGAATTTTACATAATTCATGAAATTCCGCAAGCCATAATAAATTTTCTCCAGGTTCCAGACATGTCCTTGCTATGGATTTCCAATCATTCGGGGTTAGGACTTCATAAGACAAACCATCTAGTAACATTTTAACATAAGCTGATGTAGCCCCATAAAGGGTACAACCTTTTTTCAAATCCTTAATTTTATTCAAATCTAAAGGTGCATATCTTCTCCTTTTTTTACCTACAGAGTCAGTATTTTCAATCACAGGATATGCATGTATAAAATCACTTATATCCTGTCCTTCTCTCTTAGCTTTAACCAATGCTTTTTCTAATCTTGTCATAGGCTTAGGCTTCTTCACAGGCAATTCTGTTTGTGTTTCTGCCTCTTCCCCTCTTTCTTCCTCCATCTCTGAAGGTGGGGTTGATGTGGGCCTGTCAATAATCTGTTCTCTAGGCAGGGTTGAAGCTTCTTCAAGAGAATCATACCATAATTCCTCATTTAAATCCTCTTGCTCTAGGGAAAGATCTTGATCTTTCCTTTTTTCCTCACACTTCCTCCTCTGTTCATTTTTAGAACTTTTCCTTCTCCTACAACTTGCTTGATAGTTTAAGGCTAATTGAACTATGTTGTAGATATAAAATACTTCTGCAGAAATTGAACGAGGCCCATTTTTTGCTTGAAATTCTTTCATTTCATATCCCACTAGCTTCCATTTATCTACATCTATCTTTTCTTCCTCTAAGAACCAAGGGGATGTGCGTCTTAAGGCAGCCAAGAGTTTAGCAATCTGTACCCAGGTTACAAGTAAACTCTGCTCCTCAATTATGTTGATTATACTCTCTATAGTACCACTCCTGAATGGGGGTGGAGCTGAGGTTGCTTCTGGGGCTGGGGATGAGTCGGCTGAGGTCCAGGGATTGAATATAGCTAACATCTGCCCCATTTCAGCTATAAGAGATTCCTGGTTTAGCCCTTAACAAGTTAAGTTCCTTATTTATCTATTAGCACGCTCACTTAATCTTTAACAAAGTTTCCTCGTTACTCACGGTTCTGGGTCAGAGAGACTGAGATCTAGATCGGAAGCTTTTCCACTGGAATCAGGACCGTGTCTGTCCCTGTTCGGGCGCCAAAATGTGAAGGTCTGGTCTAGCTCTTCTTGTCAGGATAAGCAAATGTCCTTGCCCCACGTTGGGCGCCAATTGTAACGAGCTGTCGTCTCCAGAAGCTGCTGGATCACTCTCTGGGAAGAGATCTGCTGTGTCTACTCAAATCTCTCCGACAGATTCTTCTTCCTGTAACGAACCGTTGTCTCCAGGCAGTTGCTGTTAACTCTTGTCTAAAGAAGTGACTTCCCTTCCTGCAGAGAGCCCCGTCAGGCCTGATGTAATGCAGAGAGTCTTCTTCTGAATCCTGGCTCTGAATCTCCTCCAGCTCTTATCCTTCTCCAGGCCGATCTGCTCTGCGCCCAGTGCTGTCCTCTCTTTTATTCTCCCAGAGAATGGGCGTGGGATAATGCAAGGGCTTCTGGGAAGAACCACCTCAGCCAATGAGCTTGCCCCCTCTTATCAAGTCAACCTGAGTTCTCACCTTGTAACTATCCAGACAACCTCAGTTCTCACTTAGTAATCCTAACAATGAAGTATAAGGCAAGCCCATGATCTCATGAGCAAGGTATCTGAGGTCCACACTGGAAGATTCAAAGGTTTCCTAGATTCTTCCAACATTAGAAGGTAAGAAAAAAGATTGGGATGGAAGAAATAAATATTTCAACTTTCATTTCTTTTTTAAATTAATTTTTTTCAATCAATAAAAATCTGCTTTCTCTCTTCACCATTCAAAATTAAAAACTAGCTAAGAAAAGTCCTATTTAAAACATATGATTAAGCAAAATCAATTATGGCATCAGTCATGTCCAAAAATTGTGCACACACAGTTACACATCTCATTTTGCACGGAGATTTTCACTTCTCTATTGGGAGCTGAATGGCTTGATCCATCAGTATATTTCTGGAATCATGGGTGATTATCACACTGATCAGAATTCCTGAATTTTTCAAAGTTATTTGTCTTTATACCATCGTTATCATTGTAGAGATTGATCTCCTGATTCTGTTCACTTCATTGTCCATCAGTTAATACAAGTCTCTCCAAATTTCACTGAAATGATTTCTTTCATTATTTCTTGCATTAAAGTAGTATTCCGTCTCATTCTGTCATCCTAATTTGCTTAGCTATTGTCCAACTGATGGTCACCACCTCAGATTCTAGTTCTTTGCTACTTCAAAAAGAACTATATTCTTGTACATTCCTAGCCTTTGTTTTGCTTGAGGTGAACACCTTTCTTAATCTGCCCTTTCTCTAATTGCCTTTCTCCTTTTCCTTCCTTTTTCCCATTGATGGATTTCCTTAAGAGGAGGCATTCTGTGCCCAAATCTGTGTCTGTGTGTTCCTTCTTTTTTACCAATTCATATGAGAATATGATTCCAGTGTCACCTGCTCCCTCATCCCTTCTTCCTTATTTGTATCCCTTCAATCAAATGGGCTGTCCTGTAACAAAGACTACCATGGGTAAACAAAACCAGCAATAGGATGACCAGATGAGGCAGAATATCCAGTATTTTACTGCCTCTTCAATGAAGAGAAGGAGGCATTTTGGCTCAACTTATCCCTAGAGCCAACCTTACTTATTGGGATTGCAGCCTGGAGGTTTGCAGTGATTTCGAGAAATCTGATAAGCCCAGGCAGGTCCTTCTCATGTACCCATCCCCCTGTGCCAGTGACCTCAAAGCCTTCTCATCCCAGAGCCTCCATTTGGTTAGACTTGGGAGACCAGCCATCTCTTTTCTCACTCTGGACTTTATAGTGTCTCCCATGAGCGACACCCTCCTTCCCTTTCCTCTCTCCCAATGTTTCACCTTCTTCCCCATAAACTGTGAGCTCTTTGAAGCACCAGGGGATGGAATCTGAGTCCAGAACATCTCTGGAGCATAAATATAGGGTGAAATAAATACAATGCCGTGAAAGAGGGATGATTAAAGTCCTTTCTTTGGATTTAAAAATCACTTTGTAATTATAATTGTAAGTTCTGATTGGCCAGCTGGTTAACTTGAGGTGGAGAATGGGGGGATGAAGATGTAGCCACATCAGTGTGAGGCAACAAAGTGAGCCAAGGAAACAAGTGTGAATTCAGGCTGTGCTGGACTAGGAGAGTCTTAATATCTAGCCATGGAGGAGTAAAGTGTCCTGAGAGGACCATGGGCATAGTGCTGCATTCAGTTCTGGGTGCCATGTTTCTGGTTTCCATTGATCATAGACAGCCCCAAAGGGGACGATCAAAATGACTTTGAGATAATCTTGTTAGGATTTCCTGAAGGGAATGAGGAGGACGAGTCTGGAGAAGACGTAGGGGGCTGTGACAGGAGTCTTCACATACAGGAAGGGACACTCTGCAAGAAGAATGAGCTGTGCTCCTGCTTGCTTCCAGGAGGCAGAAGCACCAGGGGCTCAGGACAGAAACTTAAGAATCAGTGGATTTAGGATTGATGGGGAAACTTTCTAATAATGAGAGCTGTTCAAAAATAGAACAGGCTTCCGGAAAAGATGGTGGTGGCTCCTCCCGGGAGGTCTTGAAATAAGACTGGAGGTCCCCTTGCCAAGTGGGGAGATGTCAGACATTGAGGATCCTTCCAGCTTTGGGATTCAATATGATTTGGTAGTTTTGATGTTGTTATTCAAGGCTCTGGCTGTGAAGCTCAAGTCTCTATATGTCCCACCCCATTCTGAGAAATGGGCTGGTATTGAACTATATTTCTGTCATTGAAGGAGGAACCTGGCCAAGTCTGCGGAGTGGAAGAGTTGCAATGTGAATCAGTGAAGAGAGATTTTCTCACGAGAAATCATGACTTATTCAAAGCCATACCAACCCACACAAAGTTCAAAATTGCCAAAGGGTTTTCGGCACAGCTACCACCCTGTGAATAAGTTAGTGTTAAGTGCTTTTTACCGATGGGGAAACTGAGGCCAGAAGGTCAATGATTTACTAGGGTCACGCAGCTAGTCTGTGATGCAGCTGAGATTCAACCCCTCTATTTCCCAATTCCAAGTCCTGCACTCTTTGCCCTACACCCTAGGACTGGGGAGTCACCATGTGGTCATTGGGAAACAGGTCTCTGACACCAGCTTGGTTGCTCAAATCCTCTCCCTCCTCCCAAGTCTATCCAACTTCTACCAGAACCAGGCAGGAAATGGAAGCCAGAATGGGAACAGCAGGGAGGTGCTGTGGTTAGGGCACCGGCCTTGGTCTTCAACTCCCACCTTGGGCACTTAATAGCTATATTAATTGGAGCAAATATTTCAATGAGTTGGGCCTCAGTTTTCACACCTGCAAAATGGGAGGTAGGGTTGGATTCAGGATGCTCCAGGGCCTCTCCTGCTCTGACCCTGTGATCCTGTGAATGCTGAAAGTGGTAGAAAGTCCTATCCATCCCGTCCATTGCTCTGAGCCTCATTGCATTAGCCTGTGAGCTCCTTTTTTTTTTTTTTTTTTTTTTTTTTTTTACCATTTAAAATAATCTCCAGTGTTTATGTAGCACAATGCCTGGCGCATGGTAAACTCTTATTAAATGCTCCTTGACTGACTGACGGTGACCACAGCTCCATTGTGCTTCCCCAGCTTCTGAAAGGAACACCGGGGGTGGCCATCACCGCCCTAGCTCTTTTTCTTCTCTCTCTTTCCTTTAAATGAAGGCTACAAAGATCTTTGAAGAGCATCTTTTTTAACCAAAAAAAGAGACATAAATGTTTTTGATTTTTTTCCCAGAAAACAGATTGAGCAAGTATTACGTGTTAAAGGAGACAATAGTCTGATTTATGTTTTTGGCATTCAAAAAAAGTACCCCAATAAACCTAATCCCATTTCAGAAGCTGAGCGGAGCCAAGTCCCTTTGCTGGAGAGCCGTGTTCTAGCCAACCCTTCAGGCAAGAGCATATTCGTGGACATGGCGCCCTTTGCCTTGGGACGAGGGCATGTCCCCTGACAGCAGACTGGCTCCCCGGAGCCCTCAGGATTGCGTGGAGGCCCTTGGCCCTGGTCAGCATCAGCTCTGGCTTCCCTGGCAAGGCCCGGCCTCTCCGCAAGTCCAGGGAGGCACCGAGGATGTCAGATGAGAGGCATTCTCCTGAGGCCATTTGAGCTGGAACTCTGGCTGGTGTGGGAAGGTATGAGTCCCTCTCTTCCCTCTTCCCTCGTTTGCTTTTAAAACCTCCAATTACATGTATCCATATATTGGATCTAACATATATTTTAAAACATTTAACATGTATGGGACTACCTGCCTTCTAGGTGAAGGAGTGGGGGGAAGAAGGCGATAATTTGGAACAGAGGACTTTGCAAGGGTCAGTGTTGAAAAACTACCTGTTCATGTTTTGTAAATAAAAAGCTTTAATAAAATAAAATAAAATAAAATATAAAAGAACTCCCATTAAGAGCCATACCTGCAGACGCCCATTTGGTCTCTCTGAGGGACGATTACCAGGGCAATTAATCAGATGCATTCTCTCCTTTGACTTACCTTTGACCAGGCAGTTGGGTTCCTCCAGCATTAATAGTCCCATCTTACAGGGGAGGAAACTGAGGTGCAGAGCTGGGAGGGGTCTCTGGAGTCATAGAGTCCCACTCTCTCCTTTTATGGAGCAGGGAAATGACTTGATCCAGGTCACAGGGTAGGAGAGTGTCAGAGATTAGAAGCTTAAGTTTCCTTGTTTGGGGCCCAGGGACCTTTGGCTCACTTCCTGCTGCCCCTTGGCTGTTTGGGACATGAACCGGATCCTCGAATTGATGTTGTCCCTCTCATCCTTCCTAACTGCCAGGGTGGCTCCCCAGAGCAGTAGCTGCTCCTCAGGGTTCTGGGGGGAACTTTGGTTACCAGTCCCTACTCTTCCCACTCATGTTTCAACATCACCTTTGGCCAGCCTCAGAAAATCGCACCCTCGATTACTAAAAGGAAGGCAGATTTCCCCACAAATCAAAGGCAAAGTTAGCTGGAGCCCATATTTCCTAATTCCTCTCCTTTCAGCCACTTAGACTGAAGGACTACAAGTAGGCAAAGGGAGGTCCCCGATTGAGGACTGCAAGATGGTGTTTATAAGACGATTTCCTTTCCTTTCAAGTTTCAGATTAGGGGCTGAGTGCCTTGGATTCCAGAGAGAGAAGGCAGATAGCTATTGGAATCTTATCTCCCTTTTTATGGGAGTTTAGGGAGATTATTTGGGGGTGGGTGGAGATGGTGAAGCATTAGGAGCAATAACAGAGGGCCACACCCGGGAAGTCACTCCCCCATTTGAAATTAGGCCATCTGGAGCTTGACTATTCAACGATTTACATTCTCACTAAGCAGATGGTACTGCAGAGGGCACCCCAGGGAGCAGGCAGTTGTTTAGCCTCTCCCCCCATCCCTTTTTCCTTTAGCTTGGTCATTTTAGAGCCTTGTGTTGGTAAAAGATTTCTAGCCTAAGAGACCCTGACCATCAGCAGTCCTGCTTAACTGGACTCCAACAACTCACTGGGAAAGACCCTGAGAGCTTTCTCTCTCAGCTGTCCTCACAGCTCTTGTGGCTGTTGTACCCCGGCTACAGTGGCAGAACTGTTGTAGCAGGCTATCTGGGGGTGGGTAGAGAATACTGGGGGGGGGGGTGGATTCCATGTTTCCATGAGCTCAATTTCCAAGAATGATGCTCAGAATGGTTGTCATTCTCAGGAGCATCACAGCACTTTAAAAGGAGAAAGTTCCTCAGAGGCTTCTTCCTGACAAGAATCCCCATGACTCCTTCCAAGTAGCCAACCAATCCCTCAGGGTCCGTCCCCATGAAGAAACTTCTCAAAGATCACCCAGGGCAGGCTATCTGAAGCAGAAAAGCACCCTGAGGGAGAGACAGGTGGCTGCACCTACCTTGATAAAGCCAAACTAGCTCTACCACCTTGACCACCCTTGGACCCTGATGGAGGCAGGTCTGCTCGTGGTCCTGCAGATGCTGCCATCCCAGCTAGACAAGAAGGTTCATGTCCTCAGCACATGAAATTGTTCCACATCAGAAGCTGAGAAAATTTTATCAGTGGAAATGATAGTAGAGAAGGGACCTGATCATCTACTAAGAACCATGGGACTCTTCCATTTGCACTTGAACAGAAATTTTCCATATGGATTGTCTCTGCAGTATGAGCTCCTTGAGAGCAGACTCTGTTTGATTTTTCTCTTTGTGTCCCCTGTCCTTAGTATAGGGCTTTGCACAGTAAAAAACCTTAATGTTTTATTTACTCATTCACTCATTCATTCTTGAACACCCCACAATAGGAAAAAAGGATTTCTGGCAACCAAGAATTTTAAGTTCCCCACTCTTCCATAAGTTTAAACTCACTTTCTCCTGAACTCTCTATGTTTTTGTGGAACAGTATATCAGACTTTTTGGGGATGGGTGGAAAGACTGATGCTTGTATTAACTTTTCTTTATATACTATATTACTAAATATTCTTTTCTAAAAATTTTTAAGTCAGGATGACCAATTAATATGAAGTGGTAATTAATAAGGGAATCACACTGATGGGGGCTCGTGAGTTATAGTATTAGAATGACAACTCCCCAACACCTTGTGGTTGTCCCTGTAGCCCTGAGCTCTGGGCACTTAGGGCACTGTGCAAATAGATGCTTGGGAGATTGGGTCTAGACCCTGTACTACCTTTAAATGAACAAACGTCATGACTGCCTAGATCACCAAAATGACCAGGAGATGAGCAACTGCATGGCTTCTTTATTTGTTATTGGCAAGAGAAGCAGTATACACAGCGAAATTGCAGTCTCTTAGCTTGTTAAAAATATCTCAATAAATAAACAAATAAGCAACATATACATTGAAATAGAAAATACTAAAAAAAAAAAAATAATAAAGAACTGGCGAGCTGAGCAAGTTGGGGAGAGTTGAGAAAGGGGAGGAGCATCTGAGAGTCTGTATTCCAGGCTTACTTGAAATCATCATGCAAAAATCATGGGAGGAGGAAGGGTCAGAGGTGGGGGTAACCACTTCTTCTGAGAGCCTTGGTCCAGTTTAAACAGAACTGTACAAGAATTCATCTTTCTTTCATTAAAAAAATATACATTAAAAAAAGAACACAGTAAAAGGAAAAACAATTCCAAAACCAAGATTTCTCTTATATGTGTTCCTGAATCTCATGATTTTCAGAGAACAAAACAAAACAACCCAAACCCAGAATGAACAAAACAAGAACACACATCCACGACAAACAATAGGAACAGCAAAAACGACCAGGACACACAGATCAACATTGGGGGAATGTCCCTCAGGAGAGATGTTGAAGAGCTTTCGAAGACTGCTTAGCTTCGGGGCTGTTTTTCCACTTAGTCTCAATGCTCTGCAGGAGCTCAGAGCTGCGAGGTCAAGCAAGGTCTTATGGACCAGATTCCTTGAGGTTGTTAAGGTTTCAGAAGTTATGAACTTGGAGACGTCCCAATTCCACTTCACCCTCAGACACACTGGGCAATCTATAACCAAAGGAAATAAGAACAAAGTTTTAAAATTTATTTTATTATTATTTTTTTATACTGGACACTCTTGGCATTGAGGGCAGGGTATGTCTTACAGGTCACTTGCAGGGACCACTTACAGCATTTCATATTGGGAAGGGACTTCCTGAAAAATGGTCAAGTGGTCAAATGTCTGTTGGTGGAAGATCTACAATGAGAGGAAACCCACTGCCCGTTCCCCTTGGACATGCATTTGTTAGAGTGGCTTCTCTTCCTCTAAACCTTCCTTTTGCAGCTTCCACCCATTTCTACTGGCATTGTCCTTTGGGATCAAGGGAACAAGGCTGATCCCTCCTCCTCATAATAGTCTTTTTAAAAACTAAGTTTTTTATTGATATCTTTTCTTGAAGGCAAATATCACGGCCTCCCTGATTCTTCTCCTGCTAAGGCTGAGTGTCCCTGGTTCCTTCAACTGATCCTTGCGTGTCATAACCTTCACTACATCTTTATTGTGCTCCATGAACCATACCCACTTTGTCAATGGTATCCTGAAATGGGGAACATAGAACTAAACATAATATTTTACATACAGTCTGACTAGGGTAAAACATAGCAGGATGACTGCTGCCTTCATCCTGGACACAATGCCCCCCAAGTCTTCATTAATTTTTTTTGGCTGCCATACCCATTGCTGGCTCACACTGAGCTTGGGGCCATTTGAACACCGAGGTCCATTTTTTAATGGACTGTTGGTTTAGTCACTTCTTTCCCACTTTATAATTGTGACACTTATTTTTGGAATCCAATTGCAAGACTTTGGTTTTCTGAAAATGAGGTATTAAGGATAGATAGATAGATAGATAGATAGATAGATAGAGGGAAGGAGAGAGGGAAAGAGGAAGGGAGAAATGGAAAAATGGAGTACTTGGCCATTCCTTATCCCATCTCTTTTTCTCCTGAGGTGCCTGGGGAGGAGTTTGATGCTGGGAAAGGGTAAGGAAAGGATGGGGTGCTAAAGGAAAGGATGGGGTGCTAAGATAGCAGATTGGCCCAGCTGGAAGAGGAGAGAATGAATTCCCATTGGGGAAGTGGAAATTGGAAACCTTCTAGACTAATCAGGATGCAATAATAATAATGTAAATAATAACAGGCATTTGGTTAAGTAACTGTTATTTGTTAAGCAGTGTATTAAGTGCTAAGAATATAAAGACAAAGTAGAAACAGTTCCTGTCCTCACAGAGCTTATAGTCTAGTTAGATAAGGAAATATGGCCACATATACAAAATAAGTAGCAGGTGACTTGGGGGGGAGCCATTATTAACTGTTGAGTTGGAGAGGATGGTTTAGGAAAACTCTCCTGTGGAACAGTCTTGAAAGAAACTTGAAAGATTGGGAGACATTTATATAAAGTTGTATATTTTACTCATCCAAAGACCCAAAGGTAGAATAGTGTCACATAGAAGGAACAGGAAGAAGGCCGTCTTAGCTGGACCCCAATGTTCATGGAGAACCATTGGACTTCAGTGAGGAGGAGGGGGACATAGTCAGACTTGTACTTTGGGAAAATCAATATGGCAGCTGGATGAAGAAAGTATTTGAGAAGAGAGTCTTGAGGTAGGAAGAGGTTAATAAAGAAGCCATTGCAATAACCCAGGTGAGAAGTGATGAGGACCTGAACTCAGGTAGTAAAAAGGGGAAGAATATAAGAGAGGGGAGAAATGGCAAGATTTGGAAACTGAGGTACAAAGTTTCAAAACCTAGATGACTGGGACAATGGGAGTGCCCTTTATGGAAATTGAAAAGAAATGTGCTTGGGGAGGAGAGATAATGAATTCAGTCTTGAGATTTTGGAGTTTGAGATGTCTAAAGAATATCTAGTTTGAAGTAGCTAATGATGCTGGACTCGGACTTCAGAAAGAGGCTAGAGCTTGCACTGGGAGGCATCCATCTGGAAATGATCATTAAATCCATGTTTCCTGATGGGCTCACCAAAAGAGAATAGAGAGTGAAGAGAAGAGGACCGAGAACTGAACTTTGGGCTAGAGCCAGGGCCGAGAACTAGGAGAGAACATGCCATTGCAACCCACCAAGTATGGTGGATCCAGGAGAAATGATCGGCAGTGACAAAGGATCAGAACTGAGAAAAGACTGCCTGATCATTCAATTATATCTTTGGTTACTGAGTAAAAGCTGAAAGATGAGGTGGAAAGCCAGGCTGGGAAGGATTGAGAAGATGGTCAGAGAAGAGAGGAAGTGGAGGTGCCCAGTAGAGGTGCCCAGCGCAGGCTCCTCGGCCATGTTTTTGAGTGGATGAACTTCCCTTGAAGTTGGAGCAACGTTTTTGGGAAGATGGAAATAACCCAAAAGTTCTTTTCTTTCTATTTAAAGTATCTTTGGCGCTATCGGTGTTTGCAAAGGCCCTGCTTACCCTTTTCCAATCATACAATAAACTTATCCCTGAGAGAGAGGAGACTCCCCCTTCTAGGCCTCTCTTCTCCCCCTTTCTGACCCTGCAATGTAGGAGCTACCAGGATTTAATTTCTGTCTTTAAAGCCCCTTTCTTTTCCTGATGACTTTTGGGGTGAATTTCCTCACTGCCTGAAGCTTAACTATCAGCAAAGAGCCCTTAAGATGTTCAGCAATAATTCAAGTCAGCCTCTGACACTGGGATGTGTTTTCCTTGGCAACGGGGATGTTGGAGAAGGCCCACTGGGGTGATCCTAGCCATCCTACGGCCAAATGATTTGATTTGAATTTGGGTCTGGAAAAGGGGATGTGTGTGAATAAAAATACACTTGGATTCAAATCATGAGCTCAGCTTGAATTCTTCTAGTTGGGGGGGGAGGAGAAGGATAAGGGGACTAAAGTCTCAGGATACTGTTGGGGAAGAGGGTCCTCCCCAAACTCAGAAAGCTGCCTGCATGTGGTCTGCGGTGGGCATCTCTCCAGGTCCTGTCTTGGATAACTTATGGGAAGGTCTTCCCTCTCTTTGTCCCCTTTCCCCACCCTCCCTCTGTTCTTCGCCCAGGGTGGGGGCAGTTCCTGTATCATGATGCAGGGGCCTATTTCCCATATACATCACTTTTATAAAATGCAGGGTGCTTTCCTCACTACTCCACCCTGCAAAGGAGGGAGGGAGGGAGGATCTGTAGTATTATTCCTATTTCACACTCAGAGAGGTTAGGTATCTCGACCAAAGTCAAACAGCCCCACATGGTCTGAAAGCTGCCGGATGGCAGATCTGCTGGCCCAGGATGCTAGCTCGAGAGACAACCATCCAATCAGAGGCCATCTATCCAGCCCCCTGATTCTACAGAAAAGGAAACTGAAGGTGTGACATGTCCAAGACCGCATCCTGCTTCTGCATATTACACATTCAGCCTGAAGGATCAAAGGGAAGACCTTTTGAGGGAAGGAATAATGACCACACTGCAGTCTCAGAGTTACGGGTCAGCCTCTACTCCTCCTGGAAATTTGGCCATAGAACCTCCCTGCAGTCCCACTTGTCTTGTCCCAGTGGCCACCTGTACTCCCGAGACTGTCTTCTCTCTTCCAGGGTCCCCCTACAACCATTCCTTAAAGGCATTAGGGACTATTTTCCTAAATCATCGGACAATTGGACTGTATAGACTGAGAGTGCACAGTGTGATGGGCAAAGTGCTGCCTTTGGCTCTGACACTGCCTGGATCATCTTGGACAAGTCACTTTGCTTCTTTGGCTTCCTCTTCTGTAAAGGC
This sequence comes from Sminthopsis crassicaudata, assembly GCF_048593235.1. Taxonomy (NCBI): domain Eukaryota; kingdom Metazoa; phylum Chordata; class Mammalia; order Dasyuromorphia; family Dasyuridae; genus Sminthopsis; species Sminthopsis crassicaudata. The sequence goes on along the minus strand of NC_133620.1, from coordinate 475,447,235 downwards.
AGAGCAATGGCTTAGGGGACCACACAAGGCTCTCTCCAGCTCTCTGTAAACGTCCATTCATTCTGTACCCATTTATTAAACAACAATTATGTGGGTTCATAGAAACACAAAGAGAGGGAGAGAGAGAGAGAGAGAGAGAGAGAGAGAGAGAGAGAGAGAGAGAGAGAGAGAGAGAGAGAGAGAGAGAGAGAGAGAGAGAGGAGAAGAAGAAGGAGGAGGAGGAGGAGGAAAGGAGAGAGGGAGGGAGGGAGGGAGGAAGGGAGGAAGGAGAGACATAGAGACAGAGAGAAACAGAGAGAGAAAGAGACACAGAGAATCAGAGACAGAGAAACACAAAGAAAGAGAAACAGTGACAGGGAGGCAGAGAGAGACAGAGGGAGAGTCTCTGCCTTCAAAGAACTGATGTTCTCATTGCAGGGAGAGTGTTGGCCCATGCCCAGCTATTGAAGCTCCAAGTCTATAGGAAGTAATTCCAAGAGGGCGGGAGTGTTGGTGACTGGCAAGGCTGATGTAGGAGGGGGCACCTGAGCCGGGCTTAGGAGGAAGCTGGGATTCTGCCCTGCCAACACATTCCACCATGGAATAGTCAGAGCCACTGGGGAACTGGTGCTTTCCCCCAGCTCACTCTTCTTCCCCGTGCCCCTGCTCCCATCCCCCAGCTCAATTACCTGCCCCCATGGCACTTCACGCCCCATCCCATGAATCTCGGCTCAGCCAAAATGGTGGACCCAGGCCCGAGCCCGCTTTGAAGCCTGGAACGAGTTTCTCCTCAGCCGTTGCAGGCCCAGGCTGTGTAAGTCCCAATTCCTTGAGCCTTGCCTCATAAGGCCAATTTCCCAATCCTTGAAATAGTTTCCTTGCTCTTTGAACCCTTTCCAAGTCCTCTGGAGTCAGATTCCATGGGCCCTGGCCAAGAAGAGGGGTTATGCATTATGTCCCCACTCACACTAGACTAACTCGATTAAGATTTTCTACTGTTACACAGACCAGAAATGGAGAGAGAGGAGGATTTGGAGCATTAAATGGTGCACGTTTATTACCCGACCTGAGGAAGAATTCTCCTCCCGACAGCTGAGCCGCAGCAGATCCAGCGCCCACATTCCCAGGGGAGTTCAGTGCCGACCCCACCCCCACCCAGGCTCTAGCCCCTGCTCAGGCAGCGGGTGGCTGGGGGACGCTGGGCCCAAAGCTGAATGTGGGGAGACCAGGGAGGTCGGGGACTGTCTAAAAGAGCGCAGAAACTCTGGGTTTGGCTGTTGGCAGCTCTGCAGGATGAAAGCAGGAATGTGGAGGGGATGGGGGGAAAGGGAGTGTGAACAGCGGATGACCTGGCCTTTCCCCCCTAATTCTGGTTCTGGACTCAGCCTCCTTTGGATACCAATCAGAGAGGATTCTGGGGGAGGACAGTCTGCAGGAGGATGGGGGGCTACGTTAATGAGAGATTGAAGATTGGAGATGATGGGTTGATAGGACCAAGCCCTGGAGGCCACAGCCATTTGGGGACCACATTTTAGGTGAGGCTCAGCTGGATCCCCAGAGAGGCAGAGGGCTCCAGGAGCCAGAGTCCTGGCTTCCCAATTCAACTCAGTGACTTTGCTGCCCATGGCTCCTTATCCGGGCCACCCTCCCTCTCTGGGTCTTGCTCTACCTCACGTATAAAATGGGGCCAAGTGACTGCAGGCCTGACCCTCTGGGGTTATCGGGAGGCGCAAATGGGATACAGCTTTGAAAGGGCTTGGTAAACCTCAACTACTCCTCAAAGGGGTATATACAAGGGCCAGCAGCAGGATGCCTTTGGGGTGGTCTCACCCCCTTTCTCAGGGGGCCCTCCTCCCGGGGCCATTCCTGTGGCCACACCCCATCTTCCCTCAGTTGTCAACTCCCCCTATGAGATAATAACGTATTACCTCTGGGTAGGTGCTGAACGATAATTATTCCAGGGATTGTTCGAAATTTAATACAACTATCTCAACGACAAAAATGGTTTAATGCCTCCTACACTGAGTCGCTAATGTTAGAAGTGCAGTTAACGGGGCCACTAGATGGCGCAGTGGACAGAGCACCAGCCCTGAGTTCAAATTTAACCTGAGACACTTAACACTTCCTGGCTGGGTGACTCTGGGCAAGTCACTTAACCCCAATTGCCTCAGCAAAAAAAAATAAAAATAAAAATAAAAAAAAAGTTCAGGTAGGCTAATATCAATGACAGCTAGGCAGGCATCATATTGAGTGAGATACTGCTCTCCCCCCAGAAACTTCTATGACTCCTTATGACCCTGGACACAAAAAGTAAACTTATCTGCCCTGGAAGTGCTTTGCTGTTTGTTTCCCCTAAGGTAGCCCGTTGGTGCTTCCTGTGTAACATTGGAAACAATTCCTGTCTTTTCACATACTACCCCCCCACACCCCTCTGCAGCGCCTTTGTGCCCTCCCCCCCTCAGCTATCTCCGAGGTCCAGGGCTCCCCCCTCCCCTCAGGACTGCCTCCTTATTTTGCGGGGTCCCCTCCGGCTTCCCTGGAGAGTGGCAGCTTTCGGAGGGCGGGGCCGGTTTCCCCTCGGACTTCCCCTCCCAGGATTCAGCAGGTAGGAAAGAAACAAGTAACGGGTATCCCTCTAGCCTAAAGGACTCTGGGAGCGTCTGCCGGTCACGGGGCGAGAGGACGGATTCCGAAGGTCCAGCCCCGGGCTTCCAGGTCCCCCCGAAGCCTCCATCCGGGTATCTCCAAGCGGGAACCTTGGCCCTCAACTTCCCCATTTGTAAATTGAGGAAAACGGAGTTCCCTTCCGGCTCGGGACCCCGGGGCCGGCCGCGCCCCCTCCCCCCGCCCGAGCCCGGAGCCGGGCCGGTCCCGGGCGGCTGCTGCGTGCTGGGTGACTCGGAGCCTGCTTGGCAGAAGCGGCCGGGCCCTGCCCACGCTGGGACCCCGAGGAGCCGGCCTTGCCCTTGGAAACTGCCCAGTCAGCGTTCGGGAGGCGCTCCCGCGTGCGCCGCCCCCCAGCGCCCCAGTCCCCGCGGCCTTCAGGTCGAGTCCGCTCCGAATGGCTGAAGCCTTTCAAGTGGTCCTGGGCAGGGAGTCAAGCGGGACTCTCCCTTCCCCAATGTGGTTGTAATTAGGTAATTAATAACGGGGGACGCGGGAAGGGGGAGCTAAATGGAAACCTTCCTCAGCCGGGGAAATAATTACAGCGCTTTTTGATATATGAGCTGAGTCAGCCCTCCGAGGGGTGAGAGCGGGGCAGCCGGGGAAAGTCGGGAATTGGGGGGGGGCTGCTCCCCGCGGGGGGGGGGGAACCGGCTGGGCTTCCCGAGCCCCCGCCCTCGGGGAGGGGGCCTGAGAGAGGGCCGTGCTCTTCCGGGGGAAGGGCACCCCGGGGGGGCGAGCAGGGTCGGGGGGGCCGACGGCCCGAGCCTCTGGTCTCCCCCACCGCTCTGCCAGAGCCGGGGCTGCCCAGCACACAGTAGGTGCTTAAGAAGTGTTTGACTGACAGCTGGGAGGCAGCCATGCCCCCAGATCTGGCTCGGCGTGGCCAGTGGCTGAGAGCGGCGGGAAGGCACCGGAGGGTGGAGGGGGCTGACCCTGGGCCACATGACTTGGGGAAAGTGGGGAGCCTGTGCTCCCCTGAAATGCTGTCTGCACACTGAGCTGTGGCTATTACATGTGCACTTCAAGGCTGAAGAAGTCACTTCCTCCCAGAAGTCCTCCTTGATTTCTTAGCTCTCCTTTTCTCAGCACGCCCTCAGATCACACTTTTCAGCGTGCACTTTCTGCCCATCCCTATAGGATGGAAGCTTCGAGAGCCAGGGCTTGGTGATTTTTGTACCACCAGTACTTGGCAGGGTGTTTTCTGGCTCTGGGGCCCAGGGGTCTGAGTTCAAATCCCATCTGTAATGTAATTAACAGTGACCTTGATAATTACAAGTGACCTTGTAATTAACTTGACCTCCCAGGGTCTCAAAGTGAGAGGTTTGGACTTGAAACTCTCCGAGGCCCTTTGTGGCTGAGCCTGTGGTGGGTGTTTAATGTTTGTGGGAGCTGCTGATACATGCTCTAGGCCGTGGAACTTGGGCCCCTGCAGAGGACTGGCTCGGGATCCCCTTGTCTCCCTCCCCACCCCATTTATTGCTTCCTGGCCAGAGACAAAGGCACAGTCCTCACCGAGCTAGCATGCTGGGCTTAGAGCTGGGAGAGACCTCAGAACGCACCTGAGCCCTATTCTAGAAGCACTGGGGGGAGCCTTTACCAGGTGCACTAATACCTTTATTCTGGGGGCTAAGAAGGGAACTGCCTGACCTACCCCCAAGGTGCTATTCATGAGGTCAGCAGGACAGCCCTCGGAAATAAGGCAGAAAGAGATGAATATGGACTATGTCCACCTGAAACAGAAAACCCTCCCAGAATTAAAATGCAGGGCTCTAACAGAATCTCATTTTATACATGAGGCAGAGCAAGAGGAAGGAGTAGCCATTTCTTAAGAGCAAAGGCAGGAGCAGCAATCACGGTGTCAGACTAATTAAAAGAGGTAACTGAGGAAACAACATTTTCTTTACAAGGTATCAAAGACAATGAAGTAATATTTAAAAAATGACAGCAAGTCTTTCTGATGAAAGCCTCATTTCTCAAATATGTAGAGAACTGAGTCAATTTTTTTAAAAATAAGACCCATTTCCCAATCAAAGGAGAGGAGCGCGCATTTCCAGAAGAAGAAATCAATGAACATCATGCCAAAAAGATGTGCTAAATCACTAACGATGGCAGAAGAGCAACTCTCGGATGGTACCTCACACCTGTCGGAAACAACAAATGCTGGAGGCCAAGGGAAGCAGTCTGCCAGTAAACTGTTGGTGGAGTTGTGAATGGTCCTAAATATTCTGGATAATAATGTGAAACTATGTCCAAAGGGCTTTAAGATGCTTATCCTTCAGGCCGGCAATACCACAACTAAATCTGTATTCCAAAGAAATCAAAGAGAAAGGAAAAGGATCTATTTGTGCAAACATATTGCACAAAAAAATATTTATAGCAACTCTTTTTGAATCGGGATGGCCATCAGTTAGGGAATAGCTAGACAAGTTGCAGCACAGGATGTCTAGGAAGTACTGTTGTGCTATAAGAAAAGACAAGGGGAGGGGGCAGCTAGGTGGCAGCTAGGTGGCGCAGTGGATAGAGCACCATCCTTGAATTCAGGAGGACCAGAGTTCAAATCTGGTCTCAGACACTTCAGGACCGGAGTTCAAATCTGGTCTTAGACACTTCCTAGCTGTGTGATCCTGGGCAAGTCACTTAACCCCAGACTAAAATTTAAAAAAAGAAAAGACAAGGGTGTTTTTTTTTTTTTTTTAAACAAACTACCAAAACCCAACAAGGCAAGCTCCATATGAACTGATGCAAAGCGAAGCGAGAAGAACCAGGAAATCATTGAGCTCAGTAGCAGCAATGCTGTCATAACCATTAACTTTGAACCAGTTCAAAACAGTTCCAAAGGACTCATCATGAAAAATGTTTTCCCTCTCCAAAGAGAGAACTGATAAAGTGTGAATGTAAATTGAAGCATCATTTTCTTTCCTTTTTTGTGTATGATATGGCTAATATGGAAATGGGTTTTGTGTCAGCTCCCATGGATAATTGATGACATTTTACTGGCCTTCCCAGTGGGTGAGGAAGAGAGAAAATTTAGAACTTAATTGAAAAAAGAGAAGACTATTTAAAATAAATAATAAAAAAAGAAAAGGAAAAGGGAAGCTAATGGGCCATAACTCACCTCTGGAGAGAGGGGCTAGATCTGAGAACTCCCAGGTGAAGAAACTCTATCCTACCTATCCAAGTGAGCACTTTATCTCTAAGTTCAAGTTTTCTAGAGCAAAGAGAGATGGGGCACTTCCCCTTGGCCACACAGCGTCAAAGATGGGTCTACCCAGCTCTGAGGATGGCTCTATCCAATTTGCCACACGGCCTCCTATCCTTGAGAACTGCTCCTGTTACACCAGACAGCTTCTGCTGCTTTCTCTCCCTGGGACCCCCATCCTTCAGCCAAGCGAGAGGGGATGGCTTGTGCTACTCTCCCTTTTCTCCCGGCAGTGCTCCAGACTAGCTCTGCTCCCCACTTCACCCTCTCCAGCCAGCCCCAGAGCCAGCAGGAGTGAGAGCAGCCCAACCCAGACATCTCAGGCTGCTCTCTGGTGGGGATGCTGGTGATGGGTTCCAGACGAGATGGCAGGTTGGAGATGTGTAGATGGGCAAAAGGAAGGGCGCTAGAGGAGGCTCCCTTTACCAGATTCCTATCCATGCACCAGTGCAAGAAGAACAAGACATGAAAGAGAAGCAGGGGTGCTCCATAGGAGCCTCAGTTTCCTTCCTTGTTATATGAAGGGATGTGGACTGGCTCTATTGTGCTCTTATCATGGAAAGTAGAGGAGGAAAGAGGGGATAAATCACCTCAAAGTCCCTTCCAGCCCCGAATTTCTTGGAACTGTCCCAGGACAATATTAGAAAATAAATCAGTGGGGGAGCGGGGAAATGCCCATGCTGAAATCTGGTGCCATTGCCTGGGCCAGGAGTTGGTCAAAAAGGCCCTGCTTCAGTCTTAACCCCGCCAAGTCCCTCAGCACTTGGGGAAAGCTGAAGAAGAGATCGCTGGATGTACTCTGGGAGCTAGTCCCCTAGACTGGTCCTTCCCCCCGTTCTCCACAGCTCAGTAGAATGAAAACTGCCTGAGAGCAGGGACCTTTACACTTCAACACGCTGGCTCCCCAGTGCCTATAGGAGTATATAATAAGAGATTAATAAATGCTTCTCAGATTGAATTGTATTTCCATTGGCTCAGAGTTAATTACTAATCTGCGTGATCTTAATAAGTCACTTTTACATTCATGGGTCTCAGGTTCCTTGTGGACAGGGCTGGACTGGGTGGACTCTGAGGCCTCAATCTGTGGTCCTATGAGTTTATAAAGATGCTGGGCAGCAGTAGGCATTCAGATCTTCATAATCCAGGTGGAGGTGGAGGTCTGGGCCATCCTGAAGGGGCAGTGCTAGAAGGGATGGTCATTCCTTTGAGATCAGCAATGGAAAGAATCCATTTGACAGAAAGGGAAACTGAGGCCCAGAGAGTCTAAGTTCAGAGCATTGAACTCTGGGCCAATCCTCTCTTGCCTCATCACTTCATCCGTTTAATGAGGGGATTGGCCCTGACGGGATTTAGGGTTTCTTTCAGCTCCGGGAGATGCGTGCAGGTAGTGAGGGTAGTGAGACCATCCCCAAAGGCTCTGAGCTCTTCTCCCATCTGAACCCGGGTGTGTCTCGTGTTCAGGGAATTCTCCACACTTCAAACAAAACCATGCAGCCGCATTGTGGAGACCTGACTCAGAAGGAGCTGGAGAGGAAGTGGGAGGCCCAGCTGCCAGCCCACTCCCCTCGTGTCTCTGCTGGGAATGGGCAGAGGCAGCTAACCAGCCTGTCCGGGGCAGCCCCCGGATCCCAGCCCCTCCCCTTCAGCGCCTAGCTCCCTTCCCCCAGCCCCCAGCCTCAACCCCTGCTCCTAGTCTCTCCTGCCTAACTCCCAGGCTCTAGCCTTGGAAATGGGTGGGGGAAGGGGTGGCGGGCCAGAGGGCAGGGGGGCATTAAGGGTTTGATTTAAAAGGAGAAAACTCAGTTCTCTTTTCTTGGCAGTTTCTGCCAAGCTCAAAGCTAAAGAAAGAGCAAATGGAGAAAGTGATCACATCTTACTGTAGACCTACTTTGTGACAACTCGCCCTCCTTTTAGAGCTCACAAAGTAGACGAGAGAAAAGATACTAGACCAGGGAGCTTGAACCCTGCTACTGACGACTTCCTGAGACAAGACTGCAAAGCAGGTGACCCCTCTCAGGTTCCCTGCCACCAAGCCCTGCTGGCTCTCCAAATGTTGGCTCCCCTTTCCTCCTTTGCCTAGTTACTCTGTGTCCACATACACTGCCCCACCCAGACCTGACTTTTCTGGGCCGCAACTCAAGGATGACATCAATTCTAGCTAAGGTGTGAATGACTAATAGCCCCTGATGTGTTAACTCTCACTCCAGGGATATTTGCATTTTAAAAGCAAACCCATTAACCCAAAGGCTGTGTTAAGGAAGAGTGTCCTAGGTGCTGGACTCCTCCAAATCCACCCTCAAGCTGAAAACCTTCTCTTCTTCCTCAAAATCCTCGGGAGCTTTTGGAGGGAGGACTAGAAAAAGAGGCTGGACTGGAGGACTGATTGAGAGGCCATTTCAGTTCATGCATGAGGCTGCATGAGTGGGGAAGTGGGAGTGGGCTTGGGAGTCAGGGAGGTAAGATTGATGACCTATGTCGATTGACCCGAGTTGAGATTTGAGGGAGAAGATAGGGTTGAGGTTGACTCAGAAGTTGTGGTAGAATTCTAGTGCTCTCAAATGCAATAAGGGTCTTCTTGGGAGTGCTGGGTTTGAAGGGGGGCTTGATATTAAGAGTCCTGCTTAACACAGGCAGCCTTGCAGATGCCTGTGAGCCACTGTGATGGCTGGTGGGTAATACGTGATTGGAGCTCAGGACTCCAACTACCTGCACTGATGGGGGAAGGAATAAGTGTGAAGCTTATTATGTTCATTTTATAGATGGGAAGGTTTGATTCTTCTGAGTCTCAGTTTTCTTCTCTGTGAAATGGGGTGATTAGACTAGAAATCAGGGCTTCTTAACTTGGGGTCTATAAACTTGTTTTAAAAAAAAGTTTTTTGGTTTGTTTTTGTTTTTTTGGTAATTGTGTTTCAATCGAATGAATTTCCTTGCATTCCTATAGAGCTTATTTTATGCTTTTTCAAGGAGTCTAAATTATATATTTTAAAACAGGACAAAGGGTCTTCTGCATTCATCAGATTTCCTAAATCCAAACAGGGAATGACTGTGGGGGCTTTCCAGCAGCAGCCCGGGCCTCCAGAATTGGAGATGCTCAAGTATCTGGAGGGACAAAGAAAAGGCTTCATGGAGGGAGAGGAGTCACAGTGAAAGCCCCTTCAGGGCTGGCAGCTCCTAAATCCAATCCCCTCCAAAGCTTCTAAATTCCCCTTCTGTGCCCCCTCGCCATCCCTTCCTCTCCACTCCCACATCCTTTCCCCCACCTGAAGCCCTTGTTGTCTCTCACATGGACCAGGCAAAGCTTCCAAACAGATCTCCCTGCAGTCAGTCATTTGCCTCCTCCTCCACCAAGCTGACTATGTCCTACCCTTCCTCAAAAACCTCCCAGGCTCCCTAGCGGTCCTCAGCCTGGCACTTAAAGACCTTCACTTTCTGCCCCCAAGCCTCCTTTTGAACCTCTGCCTTCCCTTCCTGCCCTCTCTTTGGATCTAGCTGGCTGGCTATTTCCTGAGGGTGACTGTCCTTCCTTCCTCCATATTTCAGCATGAGTCTTCCCTCACCTTGGCCTCCTAACTCCTTCCCTCCCTCCAGAGGACTGCTCAGACTCTGTGTCCTGCAAGAGGAGCCTTGCTGACCCCCTTATCAAGCCTCTCCTCCAGCCCTTCACATTGACTCAAGTGCATGGTGTTTCTCCCAGATGTCAGAAGGTGGTAGTAGTGATGGCTTAAATATGGCTTGGAAGCATAGCAGCATAGAACTAGGGTTAGGAGGGACTTCATATATAGTCCCCCTCCCTTCCCCCCATTTTTACAGAGAATGAATCTGAGAGGAGAGGGCTGCTTCTTTCAAACTGCCCAAAGAAATAGATGCTCGGCAGCCATAGACATGGGTGCAGTTCATATGGTAAATAATTAATTTCCATAGGAGGAATGTAGCGGGCTCAGCAAGCTTTGGACAAATGCAAACCCAGATGCTCCAAATAGTCATTTTCATATGTTTTGACATCATTAATGTCAGTCCTTGGAGTGGGGAAAGTGGGCCCAAGGACTGTCAGTACCTACTCCCGGAGGGACCTTCTGGATGGCCATCCCAAGATTAGAGCAGAACCTCTCTGAGGACCATTGGGAAACCTTGGTCATGTGCCAATGGGGGTCAGGGAGCACCAGACCCTCCTAGGGAGTCTTGGAGGAAGAGGAGTGGAAGGGAGGCAGAATCAAGTTCTCTGCAGGGCTGAGCAGTCCGGTCACTGGGAAGTAAGAAAGGCTTCTAAGGCAGTGGGAATTTTTTGACCAGCTCCAGTGTCAGGGCCCTGGATCTGTCCACTTGATCTTGGTCAAGATAGCTTGGGAAATCCATATCATTTATACACTATTTGAGTGCAAAATATTCTTATTTTGTGATTTATCCAAGATTGATCTAATGTTAAGGGACTCAGATTCTTTGCCTCCAAATCCAGCATCCTCTCCCCTAAGGTGTGCTGATTTCCTCTTTGTTGAAGCTCTCTGAGCCGAAGCTGGGTGGTAACTTTCGAGCCCCCTGATCAAGAGGCCTGGTCCTCCTTCAGATTAGACTGGGAGGCCTCTGAGAGCCCCTTCCCTTCTGAGAGTTGATACTTCTGGGGAACTAAAATCCTTCCCTCTGAAAGAAACCTTCTCCAGCCTCCCATCCCAGAGCACCTCTTCTGATAAATATTTCCTATTGATTTTGTAGATGGATGGTTTTGCAGATATATTTTACCTTTAATTGTGTCTGCATGTTGTGGCTCCCATTAGATTATAAGCCCTTTGAGGGCAGGGACTGTCTTTTGTCTACTATCCCTAGTGCTTAGCACAGGACCTGGCACACTCTAGAACCTTAATCAAAGCTTATTAATTGATTATGCTCTTGTTCTATGTCCTGAGTGTTCCATCAATAGCCTTCTCAGATGCTTTTCTCACACAGCCATCTCCACTGCTTTCCTTTAGTCTTTTGCCTTATATTGCCTCCTTCTCTTCCTCCCTTCCACAGTTGAAATTCAGAAAGAGAATAGGAGCCCCCACCTTTCTCCCCTTTCCATCTGACACAGGCCATGCTGTGGGAGAGCAGGGAGGGGGGAGAACAGGGTGGGGGCTCCTCTCTCCTCCATGCCATCTGCCCTCCCCTTTCCCAGCTCCATGAGTCAGGCATCTGACCTCTGGCTTGCCTTCCCTTCATGAGAAAAAGGAATCCTGCTGGAAATGACCTTATTTATGATGTTGTGAGCGGGTTTCCAATGGGTCCCTCGTGGTTTTCAGCAGCTCTGCTCAGCTCAGAGAATGAGGACTTCACACCAACTTTGGAGGCAGGGCTTTTTCCCTTCCTGGCTTGGTGCAATTGGTGGACTGGCCTACCTTAGGCAGCAAGCAGTGGCGCAGGGTGGGAGGGCTTCTCCTCAGGGATAGCTGCCTCTTAGGTTTGGACAGCCTACCCAGCCCTTTGCCAGAAAATGGAGCTGATGGCTTCCTGAGAAAAGGCAGCTTGGTGGAGTGGTTAGAGCACTAGGTTTGGATTTAGAAAGACTTGGATTCAAATCCTGCCATTAATGCTTCTTACCTACATGACTGAACACAAACCTTTCCCCTCTTTGGGCTCATCCTCTGCAAAATGAAAGAGGTTGGACTAGATGGTTAAGTCCCTTCTAACCTTAGATCTATGCTGCTATGATTCCAAGATACACATTTAGACCACCATTACCATCACCACCCTCACCACAATGATACTTAGCATTTATATGTTACTTTAAACATATCTTACTTCATTTGATCCTCACAACAACCTGGAAGACATTATCCCCATTTTCCAAATGAAAAGACTGAGACAGATAAGATGTTAAGTGACTTATGCAGGGTCACACAGCTAGCAAATGTCCAAAGGTAGATTTGCACTCAGGTCTTCCCTGAGAGTCTATGTGCTCCGTTCATTGCATGATTTAGCTGCCTTTGGGTGTGTGTGTGTGTGTGTGTGTGTGTGTGTGTGTGTGTGTGTGTGTAGCTTCTAATCATTAAATCTTATAACCAGAATTATCTAAAAGTAGGATGAGCTTTCTCATGGGTTCCCCCTTCCTTAAAGTTGAAAAGCAATGGTTGCATGACCACTCAGGTATGCTGCAAGAGATTCTCATTCAATCATGGCTGATGCTAGATGAGAAATTAAGGGGTTCCCTGACTCCCCAAAGTTCATTCCTTCCACATGTCACTGGTTCTACTGTAGCTGCTGGTCGATGCTCAGACCAATTTGGAAGGATGTGGGTGAAGATAAGGATATCATTGAGACAAGTCCCCACACTCTGGACCAACAAGCCATGGAATACAGAAGGGCTTAAATTGAATAAGAAGGGTAAGGAAAGTGGATGCTAGATAATGATGGCATCTGAGGCTCTATACCCTTAAGGGAGCCATGGCTCCCTCCCTTAGCATTTAATGGGCAGCACTATGGCTTTGGCATAGGAGTTGGGAAGCCAAATAGGTTGGGGGTTCTTTTCCATGACATGGGGAGCAAAAGGTATAAAAAGAATGTTGAAATTGATGAAATAAAAGTTCATAAAACTGGAAATTTTTCAGAGATGAGAAATCTGGGTGAAAGTCTGATTCTTAAGGAGGGGCATTTCGAGAGGCTAGAGAGGGCATGAGGACTTCTATCGAGTTCTGAAGACAAGAGAAATGGGCTGAATCTGGCATGGAAAATGATTTTGACAATTTGAAGAGGGATGAATTTAAAAGCTTGGAGAGTGGGGCAGCTAGGTGGCACAGTGGATAGAGCACCAGCCTTGAATTCAGGAGGACCCGAGTTCAAATCTAGTCTCAGACACTTAGCACTTCCTAGCTGTGTGACCCTGGGCAAGTCACTTAACCTTAACCCCAGCCTCAGGAAAAATAAATAAATAAATAAAAGCTTGGAGATACTTGCCATAATCCACTTCCCAGGCAGCAGTCTTGGAACCACTTGTAGAAATGGAAAAAGAAACATCCACCATAGAAACAGCTTTGGGGTTGCAAGAAAACTTAGAGATAATCCATTCCAACCTTCCCATTTGACAGAAGGTCAAATTGAGGCCCAGGAAGGTAAAGCAACATGTGTGAGGAAATGCAGCAACAGTAGAAAATGAAAGGAGGAAAATGGACGAATGTTCGGCCCACTTCTTCCCTGTGCCATAACTTTGTCCCCGTGACCTAGAGATGGAAGTTACTAAATGGGTGTGAGGGGTAAAGAAAAGA